>NW_027118004.1:252958-265780 GCF_038497935.1 Neoaidaea tothii
ATTAATTGCCTGCTGGACGCACCCTCGCGGTTGCCGCCGCGGGGGGCCCCCCGGGCCACCGCGCCCCGGGCGGCGACTCCGTCGAGGGTAGCTGCCCTGCGGGCAGGGCAGGTCCAGACGAAGCCGCGCCGACTCACGTGCGCCAGTTGCAGTAATCTATAAAAAAATGCTTGAAAAAATTTAGCCTCACGGGGGGCTCGAACCCCCAACCTTGAGATATCTTGCATATAAGAGTCTCACGCTCTACCGATTGAGCTAGCAAGGCAGGCTATAAAATGACATGTCACATAGGCATAGATACCGAGCGTCGACCCGGGTAACGCATACGCAGCCAAAAACTTTTGCCGTCTCTCTCGCTGCGCATGAGCTTTCTACGCGCATTCGCCAGAGATCTCGCCAGGACAGGCCGCATAGCACAGGCAGCAGGCAGGCAGGCGCTCAGAGCGCCCGAGGATTGCGTGCGCACGTACTACCGACCGTCAGATCAGATCTACCAGCGCCCAATGGCTCCAAGCAGCTCGCTGTCGGGTGTGTTCGCGGTCGACAAGCCGACCGGGATCAGCTCGGCCAAGTATGTGGCCAGGGTGCAGGGCCTGTTGAGCAAGTCGCCGCTGTTTGCCGAGGCAAAGATGAAGAACGCCAAGTACCGACGCAAGGGCAAGCCGCAGGTCAAGATCGGCCACGGCGGCACGCTGGATCCGATGGCGACGGGCGTGCTGGTGCTGGGAATCAACGGTGGCACCAAACAGCTCGGCAGCTACCTGGGGTGCACGAAGGACTACGAGGCGGTGGCCGTGCTGGGCGCGTCCACGACGACGTACGACTCGGAGGGCGACGTGATGGAGCGCACGTCGGCAGCGCACGTCACGGCGGAGCTGGTGGAGGCCAAGCTGGCGCAGTTTCGCGGCAAGATCCAGCAGATGCCGCCGATGTACTCGGCGCTGAAGATGAACGGCAAGAAGTTTTACGAGTACGCGCGTTCAGGCGAGCCCCTGCCGCGCGAGATCGAGCCACGGTCGGTGGAGGTGTCGCAACTGTCGCTGTGCGAGTTCACGACTGAACACTCGTACGGTTTTCCGGACAGGGAGGCGTCGGACGAGCACAAGCAGAACGAGCTGCTGTACCGGGAGATCGTGGACCGGGCAACAGGCGGCGAGGGGACGGGGAAGCGCGGTCGGGAGGAGGACGGGGAGGCGGCGACGACGAAGCGGATCAAGACAGACGACGGCGCGGTGGCCGTGGACCCTGCGGCCGAAGGCGCGACCGAGCCGGCGCCCACTGTGGCCGCTGCTGAGCCTGCCGTGCCTGCCGCCGACGTGCCTGTCGGCCCGATCATACGCATCAAAATGTCGGTCTCGTCCGGCACCTACGTGCGCTCGCTGATCCACGACCTCGGCAACGCGCTCGGCACGAAGGCCCACATGGTCAAGCTGGTGCGCAGCCGCCAGGGCGAGTGGGAAATAGGCCGCAACGTCCTCGATGTCGAGGCCTATGCCGGCCACGACGACGCGTTCTTGGCGCAGGCAGCGCGGTTTGTGGAGGGCGGTCCTGACACGGCTTTGGAGCCGTTCGAGCCGGCTGCTGCGCCGGCTGCTGCTCCGGCTGCTGCTCCGGCTCCTGAGCCAGCTACCGAGCCGGTCGTGCCCACCACCGACACTGCCCTGCCCGATTCTACGCTGGCCGAGTCGGCCAAGACTGACCCTGAGTCGACCGGAGCCGGCCCTGAGCCGGCCATCGGCTCAGCTGAGTCTGCGGCCCCGGCCGGCGCCCCCGCATCCTCTTGTACATAGCTTATTGACCTGCAATCTGCATCTAATACCGCCCATGGCCCAATGGCGCTGTGTCGCTGCGTCTCGGCAGCGCTGTCTCCGCGACTCCGCGGCCACCTACCGCCCTTTGGCCTTTTCCAGCTCGGCAATCTTCTCCATCAGCGTCGGCTCGCGCCGCTTCAGCGCGTCGCCGTCCCGCTGCTTCTCGAGCTCGTCCTTCTTGACCAGGCGGCCGGGCTTGAGTCCGATCTGAGTGCGCGAGCTGCCTATCAGGTTGCCCTCGCGGTCAAAGTACATGTTTGTTCCGACCATGTCTTCCCACTGGCCCTCGTACACCATCGATCCGACCGATACCAGCGGCCGCGCCGTGTGCAGGTCGACGTGCTGGATGCGGCCGTCGCCCTCGATGACCTGCGGAGCCAGCGAGAGGTCGAGGGGGACGTAGAAGACCTGGGTTAGCAGGCCCATTGGCGGCCGTACCTCCTCGTCGGCGTGGTCGACGTCAGACTCGTCCGACTCATCGTCGTACTTGCTGTCGTCCAGCGCGCCCGAGTACTCCTCCGGTTCGTCCTCGGACCGGGGCGCGCGCGAGCTGGGCCCGGCCATCGGACTGCTGGTCACTCGATCTGCGGTCAGCCATCGCCATCGGAGCCGGGGTGGGAAGACGCGGCACACGTACCTGCCATCGTGCTGAGCGTGCTGGTTGTCGCTCTCTGCCGCGCTGCCGGTCTGCCGCTGTTTGCTGGACGGCGGCTATATGCTGCGGGCAGAGCGCGTGCGTGCGGCGCGCTACGCCGGGGGGTGGGTTACCCGGACTGTATTCATCCCAAAAAAAAATTTACGTCCCAAGCCGGTGCAAAAAATTTCCTCGATCCACGAAATTTTTTCAGACCGGCTCAGCAGTTTGCGGATCGGACAGCAGACAACATGGCCGGCGCAAAGAGAAAGCGCGGCGAGAGCCAATCAGAGGGCGGCAAGCCCGCCGGTGCCCAGGTCGCGGACAAGGCCGGCAAGGCCGCGGCCAAGGCCGACAAGCCGGCACCGACCGCGCACAGCATCACCAAGCCGATCACGCTCAGCCGGGCCGAGGACAGCGCGTTCCCGCGCGGCGGGGCGTCGGTGCTGACCGCGCTCGAGTACAAGGAGGCCGCGAACGAGGCCATGAAGGACGTGCTGTTTGAGGTGAGTGCGCCGCACGGCGTGCGGCTCGGATCCGCTGACCGCAGACGCAGCGCAAGGCTCCGCCCAAGGCCGAGGCCCAGGCCCGGCCCGAGAAGGAGGCCAAGACCGGCCACGCCAAGGCCGTCGAGGTCAAGAAGCGGCTGGCCGCGCGCGCCAAGCGCAACGAGAGCAAGAAGCCGGCCAAGCCGACCGAGGCCAAGATCAAGATCGAGGGCCTGTCGTACAAGCGGCTGGTGCCGGGCACGGTCGTGCTCGGCCAGGTGGCCGAGATCAACGCGTTCGACCTCGCGCTGTCGCTGCCGAACAGCATCACCGGCTTTGTGCCGATCACGAGCATATCGGCGGGCGTGTCGGCGCAGGTGGACGCGCTGGCCGAGGACAGCGAGGACGAGGAGGCCGCGGACAGCGACGGCAACGGCTCGGGCGACGACGCGGACGAGTCGGACGCCGAGTCGGACGCGGCGGCGCCCGCCGCCGTCGGCAAGCGCTCCGGCGCGGTCGACCTCAAGGCCATTTTCGCCGTCGGGCAGTGGCTGCGCGCGGTCGTCGTCGCCGGCGACGGCGCCAAGAAGAAGCACATCGAGCTCTCGGTCGCGCCCAGCCAGGTCAACGCCACAATCGCGGCCGAGGACCTGGTCAAGGGCCTGGCCGTCCAGGCCAGCGTCCAGAGCGTCGAGGACCACGGCGCGATCCTGGACCTCGGCTTCGACAGCATCTCGGGCTTCATCTCCAAGCGCGAGCTCGAGTTCGGCGGCTACGCGCTCGACGCGCTGGCCGAGGGCCAGGTCATGCTGCTGACGGTGCTGTCCAAGTCGTCCAACGGGCGCACGGTCACGCTGACGGCCACGGCCGTCGCCAAGAAGCTGCCCGCGGTGCAGACCGTGGCCAACGTGGACTCGGTCCTGCCCGGCACGCTCGTCGAGGTCCTGGTCACGCAGGTGTCCGGGCTCGGCGTCGCCGGCCGGTTCTCCGGCCTCGTCGACGCCACGGTCGACTACTTCCACCTGAACGAGTACGACAGCGACGCCATCAAGGCCAAGTTCAAGGACGGCCAGAAGGTACTTGTGCCCGGTTTACTTTTCAATGCTAACGTCAGCTGCGCGCCCGCGTCACGTCGTACCTGCCGTCGGCCGACACCAAGAAGCTGCGCCTGTCGCTGCTGCCGCACGTCGTCGCGCTGACCAAGTCGGCCGCGAGCGAGGCCAAGGGCGTCTCGGACATGATCCCGCTCGGCCTGACGGTGAGCGAGGCCAAGGTGCGCTACGTCGAGCCCGGCATCGGCGTGTTTGTCGACGTCGGCGTCGACGGCGTGCTGGGCTTCGTGCACATCTCGCGGCTGTCGGACGAGCGCGTGACCGAGATCTCGCCGGCGTTCGGGCCGTACAAGGTCGGCTCGATCCACCGCGCGCGCGTGATCCGGTACTCGCTGGCGGACGGCCTCGTGACGCTGTCGATGGAGAAGAAGGTGCTCGACCGGCGGTACCTGCAGTTCGGCGACGTGGCCGTCGGCGACGTGGCCGACGGCGAGATCGTGCGGCTGGTGCCGTCGGGCGGCCTGCTCGTCGCGCTCTCGGACGACATCGTGGGCCACGTCAACGAGCTGCACATCAGCGACGTCAAGCTGGCGCACCCCGAGCGCAAGTTCAAGCCGGGCATGAAGGTCAAGTGCCGCGTGCTCGCGACCAACCCCGACCGCCGCAAGATCCGCCTGACGATGAAGAAGACGCTGCTGGGCAGCGACGTGCGCGTGCTGGCCGCGTACGACGACGCCAAGGTCGGCACCAAGACCGTGGCCAGCATCGTCAAGCTGCTCGACAAGGGCGCCATCGTCGAGTTCTTCGGCAACGTGACCGCGTTCCTGCCGGCCGTCGAGATGTCCGAGGCCGAGATCAAGGACCCGCGCGAGCACTTCCGGCCGGGCCAGACGCTGCACGTGAACGTGATCTCGGTGCACCCGCAGTACCGCAAGATGCGCGTGTCGTGCCTCGACCCGAAGAGCCCCAAGGCCCTGGTCAAGGTCGTCCAGGACGAGCCCGCGGACCCGATCATGGTCACGGACGTGACCACCGGCTCGCGCTGGACGGCGACCGTCACCAAGGTCGACGCCACCGGCGTCTGGGTCAAGATCGGCGCGGGCATCCGCGGCCGCATCAGCCTGATCGAGGTGTCGAACGACCTGGACGTGCTGCGCGACGTCGCGCACTACCACGCCGTCGGCTCCGCCGTCGACTGCGTCGTGACCAAGGTCGACACCAAGAACAAGCTCGTCCAGCTGTCGGCGCGCGCCGCGGCCGGCGCGGCCCCGCTCAAGCTGGCCGCCGCCGCCGTCGGCGAGGTCTGCGTCGGCCGCGTGGCCAAGAAGACGCCGACGGCGCTCACGGTCCAGCTGACCGACACCATCAGCGCGACGTGCGCGCTGCCGGACCTGAGCGACGACTACGACGCGCACTCGTTCAAGGACGTCCAGAAGAACTCGTTCGTCAAGGTCAAGGTCGTGGCCTTCGACGCGCACAAGAAGGCGCTGTTTGTGTCGACGCGCGCGTCGCTGACCGAGACCGTCAAGAACGCGGCCGTGGCCGACCGGTACATCGACTCGGTCGAGGACGTGCACGAGGGCGACGTCGTGCGCGGCTTCGTCAAGAACATCGACCGCGGGCTGTACGTGGCGCTGGGCCACAGCGTGACGGCGCGCGTCAAGATCTCGGACCTCTCGGACTCGTTCATCAAGGACTGGGAGAAGCAGTTCACGGTGGGCAAGGTCGTCAAGGGCAAGGTGCTGTCGGTGGACGCCGAGCACAAGCGCGTCGAGCTCACGCTCAAGGAGGGCGTGGTGTCGGGCACGGCGGTGGCGAAGCTCAAGCTGAGCGACCTCGCCAAGGGCCAGACCGTGAAGGGCTCGGTGAAGCGCGTCGAGACGTTTGGCGTGTTCATCCAGCTCGACAACTCGGACCGCGTGTCGGGCCTGTGCCACAAGAGCAACGTGTCGGACGGCAAGGTGGCCGACTTCCAGGGCCTGTTTGCCGAGGGCGACCGCGTGACGGCCAAGGTGCTGGACGTGAACCTGGAGAAGCGGCAGCTGTCGCTGGGGCTGAAGGCGTCGCTGTTTGTGGGCGACGACGCTGAGGAGGAGGAGGAGGAGGACGACGAGGAGGACGAGGAGGACGAGGAGGACGACGACGACGCGCTCGCGGCCGACTCGGACGACAGCGCCGCGTCCGCCGACCAGCTCATGTCGGACGACGACGCGGACTCGGCCACGCCCGACGAGGACGTGGACGAGGTCGAGATCAAGATCGCCGACGACTCGTCCGACGACGAGGCCATGGCCGACGCGCCCGCCGCGGACGGCTCGCTCGACGTCGCCGGCTTCGACTGGAGCGCGAACGTGCTCGACCAGCTCCAGCCCGGCTCGGACTCGGAGTCGGACGACGACGAGGCCGACGGCCGCCGCAAGCGCCGCAAGAGGGCCGTCGTCCAGCAGGACATCACCGGCGAGCTCGACGGCAAGGCGCCCGAGGCCGCGGTCGACTACGAGCGGCTCGTGCTCAGCCAGCCCAGCTCGTCGCTGCTCTGGATCAAGTACATCGCGTTCCAGCTCCAGCTCGGCGAGGTCGACAAGGCCCGCGAGATCGGCCAGCGCGCGCTCAAGACCATCGGCTTCCGCGAGGAGGACGAGAAGCTCAACGTGTGGACCGCGCTGCTCAACGTCGAGAACTCGTTCGGCTCGCCCGAGTCGCTCGACGAGACGTTCAAGCAGGCCTGCGTGTACATGGACCAGAAGGTCATGCACCAGAAGCTCGCTGCGATCCTGGTCCAGAGCCACAAGGCCGCCGAGGCCGACGCGCTCTACCAGACCATGCTCAAGAAGTTCTCGCAGTCGTGCAAGATCTGGCTGGCCTACGCCGGCTTCCTGGTCGACGCCGGCCGGCTCGACGACGCCCGCGACGTCCTGCAGCGCGCGCTGCAGACCCTGCCCAAGCGCAAGCACGTCAAGGCCATCACCAAGTTCGCCCAGCTCGAGTTCGCCAAGGGCGAGCCCGAGCGCGGCCGCACCCTGTTCGAGGGCCTCGTCAGCTCGTTCCCGCGCCGCATCGACATCTGGAACGTGTTCATCGACATCGAGGCCAAGAACGGCCAGCACGACGCCGTGCGCGCGCTCTACGAGCGCGTGCTCACCACGAAGCTCTCGGCCAAGCAGGCCAAGTTCCTCTTTAAGAAGTGGCTCGCCTACGAGCAGAAGCACGGCAACGAGGGCACCGTGGCCACCGTCAAGGAGAAGGCTGCAGACTACGTTGCCCAGCGCAACAACTAGTCGCAGCCTGGCCGGCTGTCTCTTTGGCAGCCGCAGTCCATTGCATTCCTTTGTACATTCCGGTGGTCTGTTAAATATGACGAATAAAAGTTTGATTTCCACTGCTCGGGCCGGCGGGCGACCGTAGATGAGTGTTGGCGGCTGCCTCGACGGTGTGCGCGTGAGCCTCCGGCGGCGACTCGACAAGGCGGCTGCGGTGCGGAGGGCGCGCGGCGATTGCGGCTATAAGCCGCACGAAGTGCGGCTCACGTCGGCCCTGCCCTGGGCGGGTCGTCGCCAGCTCCTTTGTGGGGAGCCTCCGGCGGCGACTCCGTCGAGGGTGGCTGCCCTGCGGGCAGGGCGTACGGCGGTTGCGGCTATGAGCCGCACAAAGTGCGGCTCACGGCCGACCCTGGCCGGGACGGGTCGTGGCCGGCTCCTTGGCGGGTGAGCCTCCGGCGGCGACTCCGTCGAGGGTGGCTGCCCTGCGGGCAGGATCGGTGCATGTGCACAACGCAGCTTATAGCCGCATATAGCCGCATATAGCCGCAGGCACTGCCCGCGCGGCGGCAGTCTCGGGTCGCATGAGCCGCACACAATGCGGCTCGTAGCCGCAACAGCCGTGCATCCTGCCCGCAGGGCGGCCACCCTCGACGGAGTCGCCGCCGGAGGCTAGGCAGGCGCAAGCCGCACGCCATGCGGCTCAGACGCCCGCGCCGCACGGCGTGCGGCGCGCCGCTTACCCGGCAGGCCTATCTCCCGCCGTCTCGCCCCGCGGCCTCCACGGCGACCACGATGGACGTGCAAATGCGGGACGCGTCGCTCAAGGCGTTCGACATCGAGAACGAGGTCGAGTTTGTCGATGCGCGCGACGAGATCTACGACTTTGACGAGGCCGCGCAGAAGGCGCTGCTCGCGCAGCGGCCGTGGACGGAGGACGTCAACTACTTCAAGCGCGCGCGGATCTCGGTAATCGCGCTGCTCAAGATGGTGATGCACACGCGGTCGGGCGGGGCGCTCGAGGTGATGGGCATGATGACCGGCAAGATCATGGGCGACGCCATCGTGGTCATGGACGCGTATCCGCTGCCGGTGGAGGGCACCGAGACGCGGGTGAACCCCCAGAGCGAGGCGTACGAGTTCATGGTCCAGTACCTCAGCACGCTCAACTCGGTCGGCCGGCGCGAGAACATCGTGGGCTGGTACCACTCGCACCCGGGCTACGGCTGCTGGCTGTCGGGCATCGACGTGGGCACGCAGAGCCAGAACCAGAAGTTCCAGGACCCGTTCCTGGCGGTCGTGATCGACCCCAACCGGACGATCTCGTCCGGCAAGGTCGAGCTGGGCGCGTTCCGGACGTACCCGGACAACTACAAGCCGCCGCCGGACGCGGACGCCGAGTACCAGACGATCCCGCTGACCAAGATCGAGGACTTTGGCGCCCACGCCAACCAGTACTACTCGCTGGAGGTCAGCTACTTCAAGTCGTCGCTGGACACGCGCATCCTGGAGCTGCTGTGGAACAAGTACTGGGTGTCGACGCTGTCGCAGTCGCCGCTGCTGACGAACCGCGCGTACGCGACCCAGCAGATGCTGGACCTGAGCCGCAAGATCTCGCGGACCGAGGCCGCGGCGGGCGCGGGCATTGCCACGCTGTCGCTGGGCGGTCGGGCGCACCCGGCGCGCCGCGACGAGTCCAAGGAGACCGAGCTGGACAAGATCGTGCGCGACAGCACCAAGATTGCGTCCGAGGAGCTGCACGGGCTGCTGTCGGAGGCCGTCAAGAACCGCATATTTGACGGCGCGGCACGGCCGACCGCCTAGTATGTACAATATACACCGTGGCTCACGAGCGGAGGACGGCGGCGGCGGTGCGGGCGCGGGCGGCGACGGTGGCCGGCGCGAAGAGCGCGGCCAGGGCACCGAGCGGCGCGCCCGGGACCGAGCCGGCGAGCGCGAAGCGCACGGCGCCGAAGACGACGGCGGGCTTGACGCGGTGGCGGCCGGCAAGCGCGGCGATCTGGTCGTCGACGGCGGCGGCGGCCACGACGGGCTGGGCGGCCGCCCACGCGGCCAGCTCGTCCAGCACGGCGGCCGCGGTGGCCCGGCCGCTGGCGTCCAGGCGGCCGACGTACTTGGCCGCGGGGCCGGCGGCCAGCTCGGGCGGCCCGTAGACGTAGGCGGCGGCCGCCGGGAGGTCGTTGATGGCCGTCAGGGCCGGCGCGAAGACAGCCACGAGCCGCGCGACGTAGTCGGGCTCGAACAGCGCGGCCGGCGCGGCCGGAAACGCCGCGCGCGCGAGCTCGGCCGCCCGCGCGACCGCCTCCGCGCGGCCCGAGGCCGTCGCCAGCCGCTGCTGCAGGTAGTGCGCGTTGAAGAACGCCAGCTTCTGGTCAGAGACCTTGGCGTTGCCCTTGGTGAGGCCGTCGAGCGAGAACTGGGGTCAGCCCAGTCGGCGCAGAACTTACCGCAGCGGCCAGCTCGGCCAGCGAATACAGCTCCGTCGGGCGCGCGGCCTTGGGCGACCACCCGTAGAGCGCCACAAAGTTGACCAGCGCCTCGGGCAGCACGCCCGCGGCCGCGTACGAGCGGATGCCGGTGTCGCCGCTGCGCTTGCTTAGCTTTTTGTCGGCCAGCGTCGTCAGCAGCGGGATGTGGGTGAACTGCGGCGGCGTCCAGCCGAAGGCCGCGTACAGCGCCAGGTGCTTGGGCGTCGACGGGATCCACTCCTCGCCGCGGATGACGTGCGTGATGGCCATGAGGTGGTCGTCGACGACCGACGCCAGGTGGTACGTCGGAAAGCCGTCGGACTTGAACAGGACCGGGTCGTCGAAGCGCACGTCGTGGGGGTTGGTCTGGGTCTGCAGCTCGATGCGGCCGTGCAGCAGATCGGTCACGACCGGGTACGGCTCCGGCGCCTTGAAGCGGATCGTGTGCGGCTCGCCGGCGGCCGCGCGGGCGGCGGCCTCGGCCGGCGGCAGGTAGAAGCACTTGCGGTCGTACGAGGCCATGGACGGCGGCTGCAGGGCGCGGGCCGAGTCGCGCAGCGCGTCGAGCCGGTGCTTGGGGCAGAAGCACCGGTACGCGTGGCCCGAGTCGACGAGCTGGTCGGCGTGAGCGCGGTAGATCGGCAGCCGCTCGGACTGGCGGTACGGCCCGTAGGGGCCGCCGCGGACGGGTCCCTCGTCGATCTCGATCCCGGCCCACGCCAGGGACTCGTACAGGTTGGCCTCGGCGCCGGGCACGAGCCGGCTCTGGTCTGTGTCCTCGAGCCGGAGGATGAACGTGCCGCCGGTGGAGCGCGCCAGGAGATAGTTGTAGAGCGCCGTGCGCAGGGAGCCGAGGTGGAGGAAGCCGGTGGGGGACGGCGCGAAGCGCGCGCGCACGGGCGCGGCGGGGTGGACGCTGGCGGGGGCCGGGCGGGCGCGGTCGCGGAGGGACGGGCGTGCGAGGGGGACGGCGGTGAGCCGCATGAGCCGCACGCCCTGCGGCGCGGTGAGCCGCGCGAGGTGCGGCGCGGCGAGCCGCACGGCGTGCGGCGTGCCGCACGCCGTCAGCCGCACGAGCCGCGCGCCGTGCGGCTCGGCCCGCCGCGCCAGGCCCGCCAGCCCGCGCGCGCCCGCTGCGCCCGGCCGCCCGCCGCGCGGTAGCAGGAGCGCGCGCGCCTGCGTCGTGATCGTCGGTGCCAGCATCGCGCTGGTCGCTGCTGTCTCGTCTGCGCTCGTCTGCGCTGTTCTGCGGCTCCGTCGGCGGTGGCGGCTGCGTCTGTATCAGCTGCGAGGCCTGCGCGGCCTCCGTCGTCTGTCGCGGGCGGCTGCGTCGTCGTCTGCGCTCGCAATCTGCGTCCGCGTGGAGTCGTGGGCGTCGGCAGCGCGGCAGGTCGCTGGGAAAATTTGTATCGCCGACGTTGCCCAACTCCGTCGACCTTCCGCCTCCACAACGCAAGCGGATCGCAAGCGCACGGCGCAAGCGACCAGGCGCAAACCGCAGCAGGTACGTCGGCCGCGCCGGCCACACGTGCTGACCGGCAGATGGACCCCGACGACCTCTATGCCGTGCTCGGCGTCGGCCGCACGGCCACGGCCAGCGAGATCAAAAAGGCGTACCACAAGGCCGCGCTGGCGTCGCACCCCGACAAGGTGCCCGAGGACCAGCGCGAGGCGGCCGAGGTGCAGTTCAAGATCGTCTCGCGCGCGTACGAGATCCTGTCGGACGGTAGGTGCGCGCGGGGGCCCGCTGACTCCAGACGACAAGCGGCGGGACTACGACGAGCTCGGCATGGACGCCTTCGAGCCCGGCAAGGCCCGCGGCCCCGGCTTCAGCGAGGACGACTTCTACGACTTCTTTGGCGGGCCCGATCCGCGGTCGTACGCCCGGCGCGACCCCGCCCGCACGGACGACGCCCGCCAGGACATGGACGTGCCGCTCGCGGCCATGTACACCGGGCGCGAGCAGAAGGTCTCGATCACGCGCGACGCCGTCTGCGGCTCGTGCAAGGGCAGCGGCGCCCGGCCCGGCGTGGTCCCGCGCAAGTGCAGCAAGTGCAAGGGCTCGCGCGTGCAGGAGGTGTTCAAGCCCGTCGGCGACGGCTACGGCGTGCCCGTCCTCGTCAAGTGCTCGCTGTGCGACGGCCGCGGCACGCTCATCAAGGAGAAGGACCGCTGCCGGAAGTGCAAGGGCCACCAGGTCTCGCCCGAGAAGAAGGTGCTGTCGTTCCGGATCCCGCCCGGCGCCGCCGACGGCGACCGCATCACGCTCGAGGGCGCTGCCGACGAGGAGCCCGGCAAGGCCCCCGGCGACGTGGTCTTCACGCTGCGCGAGCAGGCCCACCCCGTCTTTGCGCGCAAGGGCGCCGACCTGCGCGCCACCCTCGACGTGACCCTCGTCGAGGCCCTCGCCGGCTTCTCCCGCACCGTGCTCAAGCACCTCGACGGCCGCGGCCTGCGCTTCACGCTCCCACCCGGCCGCGTGCTGCGCCCGGGCGACGTCGTGCTCGTCAAGGGCGAGGGCATGCCCGTCAAGAACGGCGGCGGCATGCACAACCGCGGCGACCTCTACCTCGACGTCCGCATCGAGTTCCCGAAGGACGGCTGGTGTCTGGAGGCCGCCGAGCTGCGCCGGCTCGAGAACATGATCCCGTTCCTGCCGCGGGCCGACGAGCCCGCCGACGTCGTGGACGACGTCGACTACGAGACCGTTGCGGACGACTCGCGCTACGGCAGCAATGTAAATACCGACCCCGAGCCCGACTCGGACGACGACGCTCCGCGCGGCGGCTGCGCCCAGATGTAGCCTAGACGAATAGAGTGCACACTGACGGCGTGGGGACAGGCTGGCTGCGCTGGCCAGGCCTGTTGCGGCGAGCCTCGGGCGGCGACTCCGCCGAGGGTGTGCCTGCAGAAGCGGCTATGAGCGGCTATAAGCCGCACGCGATGCGGCTCATAGCCGCGTGCGGCCTCCTGGCCGAAGGCAGCTGTCCTGGACGAAGCCTCCGGCGGCGACTCCGTCGAGGGTGGCTGCCCTGCGGGCAGGGGCCGTCGGCGGCTATGAGCCGCACGTCGTGAGGCTTATAGCCGCTTG